>NC_079465.1:0-2500 GCF_026250575.1 Diorhabda carinulata | reverse complement strand
TAGGTTAGGTTAGGTTAGGTTAGGTTAGGTTAGGTTAGGTTAGGTTAGGTTAGGTTAGGTTAGGTTAGGTTAGGTTAGGTTAGGTTAGGTTAGGTTAGGTTAGGTTAGGTTAGGTTAGGTTAGGTTAGGTTAGGTTAGGTTAGGTTAGGTTAGGTTAGGTTAGGTTAGGTTAGGTTAGGTTAGGTTAGGTTAGGTTAGGTTAGGTTAGGTTAGGTTAGGTTAGGTTAGGTTAGGTTAGGTTAGGTTAGGTTAGGTTAGGTTAGGTTAGGTTAGGTTAGGTTAGGTTAGGTTAGGTTAGGTTAGGTTAGGTTAGGTTAGGTTAGGTTAGGTTAGGTTAGGTTAGGTTAGGTTAGGTTAGGTTAGGTTAGGTTAGGTTAGGTTAGGTTAGGTTAGGTTAGGTTAGGTTAGGTTAGGTTAGGTTAGGTTAGGTTAGGTTAGGTTAGGTTAGGTTAGGTTAGGTTAGGTTAGGTTAGGTTAGGTTAGGTTAGGTTAGGTTAGGTTAGGTTAGGTTAGGTTAGGTTAGGTTAGGTTAGGTTAGGTTAGGTTAGGTTAGGTTAGGTTAGGTTAGGTTAGGTTAGGTTAGGTTAGGTTAGGTTAGGTTAGGTTAGGTTAGGTTAGGTTAGGTTAGGTTAGGTTAGGTTAGGTTAGGTTAGGTTAGGTTAGGTTAGGTTAGGTTAGGTTAGGTTAGGTTAGGTTAGGTTAGGTTAGGTTAGGTTAGGTTAGGTTAGGTTAGGTTAGGTTAGGTTAGGTTAGGTTAGGTTAGGTTAGGTTAGGTTAGGTTAGGTTAGGTTAGGTTAGGTTAGGTTAGGTTAGGTTAGGTTAGGTTAGGTTAGGTTAGGTTAGGTTAGGTTAGGTTAGGTTAGGTTAGGTTAGGTTAGGTTAGGTTAGGTTAGGTTAGGTTAGGTTAGGTTAGGTTAGGTTAGGTTAGGTTAGGTTAGGTTAGGTTAGGTTAGGTTAGGTTAGGTTAGGTTAGGTTAGGTTAGGTTAGGTTAGGTTAGGTTAGGTTAGGTTAGGTTAGGTTAGGTTAGGTTAGGTTAGGTTAGGTTAGGTTAGGTTAGGTTAGGTTAGGTTAGGTTAGGTTAGGTTAGGTTAGGTTAGGTTAGGTTAGGTTAGGTTAGGTTAGGTTAGGTTAGGTTAGGTTAGGTTAGGTTAGGTTAGGTTAGGTTAGGTTAGGTTAGGTTAGGTTAGGTTAGGTTAGGTTAGGTTAGGTTAGGTTAGGTTAGGTTAGGTTAGGTTAGGTTAGGTTAGGTTAGGTTAGGTTAGGTTAGGTTAGGTTAGGTTAGGTTAGGTTAGGTTAGGTTAGGTTAGGTTAGGTTAGGTTAGGTTAGGTTAGGTTAGGTTAGGTTAGGTTAGGTTAGGTTAGGTTAGGTTAGGTTAGGTTAGGTTAGGTTAGGTTAGGTTAGGTTAGGTTAGGTTAGGTTAGGTTAGGTTAGGTTAGGTTAGGTTAGGTTAGGTTAGGTTAGGTTAGGTTAGGTTAGGTTAGGTTAGGTTAGGTTAGGTTAGGTTAGGTTAGGTTAGGTTAGGTTAGGTTAGGTTAGGTTAGGTTAGGTTAGGTTAGGTTAGGTTAGGTTAGGTTAGGTTAGGTTAGGTTAGGTTAGGTTAGGTTAGGTTAGGTTAGGTTAGGTTAGGTTAGGTTAGGTTAGGTTAGGTTAGGTTAGGTTAGGTTAGGTTAGGTTAGGTTAGGTTAGGTTAGGTTAGGTTAGGTTAGGTTAGGTTAGGTTAGGTTAGGTTAGGTTAGGTTAGGTTAGGTTAGGTTAGGTTAGGTTAGGTTAGGTTAGGTTAGGTTAGGTTAGGTTAGGTTAGGTTAGGTTAGGTTAGGTTAGGTTAGGTTAGGTTAGGTTAGGTTAGGTTAGGTTAGGTTAGGTTAGGTTAGGTTAGGTTAGGTTAGGTTAGGTTAGGTTAGGTTAGGTTAGGTTAGGTTAGGTTAGGTTAGGTTAGGTTAGGTTAGGTTAGGTTAGGTTAGGTTAGGTTAGGTTAGGTTAGGTTAGGTTAGGTTAGGTTAGGTTAGGTTAGGTTAGGTTAGGTTAGGTTAGGTTAGGTTAGGTTAGGTTAGGTTAGGTTAGGTTAGGTTAGGTTAGGTTAGGTTAGGTTAGGTTAGGTTAGGTTAGGTTAGGTTAGGTTAGGTTAGGTTAGGTTAGGTTAGGTTAGGTTAGGTTAGGTTAGGTTAGGTTAGGTTAGGTTAGGTTAGGTTAGGTTAGGTTAGGTTAGGTTAGGTTAGGTTAGGTTAGGTTAGGTTAGGTTAGGTTAGGTTAGGTTAGGTTAGGTTAGGTTAGGTTAGGTTAGGTTAGGTTAGGTTAGGTTAGGTTAGGTTAGGTTAGGTTAGGTTAGGTTAGGTTAGGTTAGGTTAGGTTAGGTTAGGTTAGGTTAGGTTAGGTTAGGTTAGGTTAGGTTAGGTTAGGTTAGGTTAGGTTAGGTTAGGTTAGGTTAGGTTAGGTTAGGTTAGGTTAGGTTAGGTTAGGTTAGGTTAGGTTAGGTTAGGTTAGGTTAGGTTAGGTTAGGT